>NW_027415400.1:0-12255 GCF_964106895.1 Numenius arquata | reverse complement strand
TACAGGAGTCCTGAATGTTTCCACGGGCTTTTGAAAACCCCATTTTCTAAATTAAGTTACGCGAGGGAGTCTTTTTGAAAGTTACGAGGCTTCTGTGTGTCTGCTACTAAAAACATCCAACCGACCGACTCAAAAAACACCCAGAACACACTTTCCCCACGTTCCCCCGACACCGTAGCCTTGCATCTCGGGGGATTTCCTTTCCTGCCTTGCGAACGGATGCAGGTTAGGGACACCATAAAACAGCTTCCCTAGGGTATCCGAACGGCTGTCAGCGTACCATTTAGATCCCTTGAGTACAAGCAATAGCGCGCGTTACCTCTCCGGTTTGATGCTCGCTGACAGGCCGAATCCTTTGTGGAACCTTAAGCTGTTGTTCCGGCTTCCCTATCTCTTGCTGGAAAAGGTCTCTCTCGTGCTCTCGGTCAATTGCTCGCTCCTGAAAGTGACAAAACAGTGAGGATGCACCATTTCACGTAAAAACTGTCTAAATTAAGGATATTACAGCTTCTTGCTTCTTTTAACACGAGGCTGCTAACGGTACGTCAGTAGCATTATTACATGTCAGTACGAGCCGGCAACGCGCGCTGGCAGCCCAGAAAGCCAACCCCACCCTGGGCTGCATCAAGAGAAGCGTGGCCAGCGGGTCACGGGAGGCGATTCTACCCCCCTCTACTCTGCGCGCGCGAGACCCCACCTGGAGTACGGTGTCCAGCTTTGGAGTCCTCGACACGGGAAGGACGTGGACCTGTTGGAAGGGGCCCAGCGGAGGGCCACGAAAACCATCGGAGGGACGGAGCACCTCCCCTGTGAAGAGAGACTGAGAGAGCTGGGGCTGTTCAGCCTGGAGAAGAGAAGGCTCCGGGGAGACCTCAGAGCAGCCTTCCAATATCTGAAGGGAGCCTACGGGAGAGCCGGAGAGGGACTCTCTGTCGGGAAAGGTAGCGACAGGACAAGGGGTAACGGTTTTAAATCGGAAGAGGGGAGATTCAGACTAGATGTTAGGAGGAAATTCTTTACCGTGAGGGTGGTGAGGCACTGGAACAGGTTGCCCGGGGAAGCTGTGGATGCCCCATCCCTGGAAGTGTTTAAGGCCAGGCTGGACGGGGCTTTGAGCAACCCGCTCTAGTGGAGGCGTCCCTGCCCAAGGCAGGGGGGCTGCAACACGATGATCTTGAAGGTCCCTTCCAATTCTAACCATTCTATGATTCTATGGTTTTTAAGGTGGCAGAACCTCTTGCGACTTCCATTAACAAAAACTACTCTCACCATTCGGGGCAACAAATCTCACATTTTTGAATAAAAACACGAGGACGGCACTGATACAGCCAGTATTATTTCACAAAAAGGACAGTTTTGTCTCTTCTGTTCAAAGCGCAGCATACAAATAGCAATAGGCCAGTATTTTATGGTCTCCTTTCCTCGCGTTCATCCTTCATATATGTAGCATAAATAGGAATTAAGAATAGAAATTAACTTTGTGTTCATACTGAGGAGGAGCCAATGGGAAAAAAGAAATTCTAAATTTTGCATTTCAGTGTTACTTTTGACCAGCTGCAGTTGTTATATCCCACTCTGATATTTGGGGAATACATCTTTATACTGGAAATAAGGCACAGCCGCTGGCATCCGGTGAAACGTCACCTTTAAATGCCACTTTGCTGAACAGACAAACCTGATCAGACGCATTGAAATAAACTAGCTCAAGTAGCTGATACACAGAGGAATGCTCTGTCTAGCAACAGAAGCTTTTGCAAAAATGGAGGAAGCCAGAATAAAGCTGCAACAGTTACAAGTTGCAGATTTGAAAACCTCACCTGCTGTTTGAGCACCCCGCAGCCCGCCCAGCCCCTGCTTTCCCCCGCAGCCCCCAACGCCCTCCTGCCCACCCCCCCTGCAGAACCAGCCAAAACGGCTTCTGCTCTCCGCCCCCGAACCGCATCACTTACTGCCCCCTTCCGAGCCCCAAAACCCAGCCGCTGAGCCTCTGCTCGAGTCCCCAAAACGCCGGACTCCACCCCCGCCCCTCAGCCCAAAGCCACACGACTCCCTCTCCGGCTGAAGCCCCAACACTAGCCACGCGAGCCCGTCTGCCAGCCCCGGGAGCCGCGAGCACCTCCCCAGACGCCTCAGCCCGCCCCCCCGCAACGCCGTCTCCCCTCGGAGCCGCCTCGGGACCCCGGCCGCCTTCCCCGCGCCCCCCCGCTGGCCGCGACGCTGTCCAGCTGCCTCGCGACGCTGTCCAGCTGCCTCGCGACGCTGTCCAGCGGCACCGCGACGCTGTCCAGCGGCACCGCGACGCTGTCCGGCTGCCCGGTGCTTTCCGCCCGCGCCGGTCCGGTGCGGTGCGGTCCGGTCCGCGCCGCGCCGCGCCGCAGCCGCTTCTGCGCGCGCCGCCATTTTCCCCCGGCCCCCTCCGCTTCCGGAGCGGCTCGGCCCGCCCATGCGGCGCGCCCATTGGTCACGGCGCCGGAAGCGGCTTCCGTCCTCGGGGAGCCCGTCCCATTGGTCGGTCGCGCCGTCAATCTTCAGCGCCTCCCACCCCGGCCAATCGGAGCGCGGCAGGCGATCCGACCAATCGGAGCGCGGCGGTCGCGCTGTGATTGGCTCGTCCTCCTGTCAATCCGCCAGGGGGCGGTTGCCATGGTGAGGACGCCCCGCCCGGTGGCGCATGCGCAGTAGTGAGGGCGGCGCCGTCCTTACTACTGCGCATGCGCGACCGGGCGGGGCTTCCTCACCATGGCAACCGCCCCCGGGCAGATTGACAGGAGGACGAGCCAATCACAACGCGACCGCCGCGCTCCGATTGGTCGGATCGCCTGCCGCGCTCCGATTGGCCGGAGTGGGACGTCAATGGCGGTTGCCATGGTGAGGACGCCCCGCCCGGTGGCGCATGCGCAGTAGTGAGGGCGGCGCCGTGCTCGCTACTGCCCCCTCGTGGACAAAAAGCGGTACTGCAGGTACGCAGGTACAGGGCGGGGGGGGGGGGGGGGAGGGGGGACGCGCATGCCCAGTAGAAAGGGGGGCGCTGCGCTCGCCGCCGCTGCCGCCCGTGCCAGCAGAAACCGGCGGTGCGGCTCGGGGAGCGGGGGGAGGCGGGACCGGGGAAGGTTCCCTTTTCCCCAAATTGGGGAAAATGTTATTCATGTTCGGGGTTCAATTTGGGGGTTCAATTTACGGTTCTGCAGCGTCAGCCCCCGCATGGGCGCCGTCCCCGGCGGCGGGGAAGGGCAAGAAAAACCCTAACAAAACCCTGAAGTCTTTTCCGTTGCGGAAAAGCACCGAAAAAAAACCCCAAATTGAATAATTTTCCCCAATTTGGGGAAAATGGAACCTCCCAGGGCTCCGCCTTCCCCCCCCGCATCCGCCGAGCTGCAGCGCCGGTTTCTGCTGGCACGGGCGGCAGCGGCGAGCGCAGCGCCCCCCCCCCCCCGTCCACTGCGCATGCGGCCGGACCCCCCTACCCCCGTACCTGCAGTACCGCTTTTTGTCCACAAGCGGCGGCAGCAGCGAGGGCGGCGCCACTCTTTCCACTGCGCATGCGCGCCCCCCACCTGCAGTACCGATTTTTGTCCACAAGGCGGCAGTAGCGAGCACGGCGCCGCCCTTACTACTGCGCATGCGCGACCAGGCGGGGCTTCCTCACCATGGCAACCGCCCCCGGGCGGATTGACGGGAGGACGAGCCAATCACAACGCGACCGCCGCGCTCCGATTGGTCGGATCGCCTGCCGCGCTCCGATTGGCCGGAGTGGGACGTCAATGGCGGTTGCCATGGTGAGGACGCCCCGCCCGGTGGCGCATGCGCAGTAGTGAGGGCGGCGCCGTCCTTACTACTGCGCATGCGCGGCCGGGCGGGGCGTCCTCACCATGGCAACCGCCCCCGGGCGGATTGACAGGAGGACGAGCCAATCACAACGCGACCGCCGCGCTCCGATTGGTCGGATCGCCTGCCGCGCTCCGATTGGCCGGACTGGGAGGCGCTGGAGATTGACGGCGCGATCGACCAATGGGACGGGGGCTCCTAGAGGACGGACGCCGCTTACGGCACCGCGACCAATGGGCGCGCGGTATGGGCGGGCCGAGCCGCTCCGGAACCGGAGGGGGCCGGGGGAAAACGGCGGCCAGCCCAGAAATCGCTGCGGACCGGTCCGCAGCGGGCGGAAAGCACCGGGCAGCGCCCACGCCCCCTTCCTTGTCCCCCTCTGAGACCTCACCGGGGCCATGAGCGGTGACCGCTCTCAGCCCGCTTCCCTCCACCCAGGGACCGTGACCACTTACCGGCGGGCAGGCCTTCCCGCTCTCTGCCCTGTCCCCGCTCGCAGTCCGGGCAGCCGCAGCCGTCGCCTCTGCGCCAAAAACCTCCGGTGTTCGCCCCGCAACCAGCCCCAGGGACGCCGCGGCGCTCTGCGCGTGGCCCCGGGGGCCGTGGGGGCGACAGCAGCCAGTCCGCCGGCGTCCAGGAAGGCAGGCGGGGGTGCCGCCTTATCCACCACAGAGACATCGGGGAGCTTTGCGTCCCTGCAGGAAAACGGGGCTGGGTTTTTTTCCTCCTGTCCCGCTGCACCGATCCAGCTCCCCAGGGCGGGAGGGGAAACGGGGGAAGGGGCTGCTTTTCATAGAATCATAGAATCGTCTAGGTTGCAAGAGACCCTTGGGATCATCGAGTCCAACCATCTACCCTACTCTACAAAGTTCTCCCCTACACCATATCCCCCAACACCACATCTCAACGGTTCTTAAACACATCCAGGGATGGTGACTCGACCACCTCCCTGGGTAGCCTGTTCCAATGCCCGACCACTCCCTCTGTGAAACATTCTTTCCTAATGTCCAGTCTAAACCTACCCTGTTGGAGCTTGAAGCCGTTCCCTCTCGTTCTGTCGTTACCTACCTGTGCCAGGAGACCAGCACCGACCACTCTACAGTGTCCTTTCAAGTAGTGTTAAGAGAGTGACGAGGTCTCCCCTCAGCCCCCTCTTCCTCATACTAAACAGTCCCAGCTCCTTCAACCGCTCTTCATAGGATTTGTTTTCCAGGCCCTTCACCAGCTTCGTTGCCCTCCTCTGCACTCGCTCCAGCACCTCGACATCTCTCTTGGATTGAGGTGCCCAAAACCGGACGCAATACTCCAGGTGTGGCCTCACCAGTGCCGAGTACAGGGGCACAATCGCCTCCCTACTTCTGCTGCTCACGCTGTTTCTAATACAAGCCAGGATGCCGTTGGCTTTCGTGGCCACCTGGGCACACTGCCGGCTCACGTTCAGCCGCTTGTCCATTAGCACCCCCAGGTCTCTTTCTTCCAGGTGGTTTTCCAGCCACGTTTCCCCAAGCCTGTAGCGCTGCTCGGGGTTATTGTGGCCCACGCGCAGAACCTGGCACTTGCCCTTGTTGAAACTCATACCACTGATGTTGGCCCAACGATCCAATCTACCTAAGTCTCTCTGTAGAGCTTCCCTATCCTCCTGGGAATCAACACTCCTGCTTAAAGCGCTTTTGAAAGCGCTTGGACGCCGGCAAGAGAGAGCAGAGGGGAGGGCCAGTTTGGAAATCCCTTCTAGCGATAGGCTCTCTTTGCAGTCTGGAACCATCTACAGCACAGGCGTTTACGCCTCCGCACTGACCGACCCGTGGGTAAGACTTAGGGAAAACGGATGCTCTTGATACACTTCGACAGAACGTCTGCTAAGAGTCACATCTGTTTAGACTTACAGATTAACACGCACGATAGACAACATCCAATTGGACTAGCGACCTGTCCAGACATCCGCTTTGACGCTTCAATCTCTCTTTATAAATAAATCTTTTAAAAAATCTTTCCGTCGTCTAAACTCCCATTAAATAATACAGAATCCTTAGAGATACGGGTTGGTATTTGGAACTCCTTTTATATACGTAAGGGAATATTATTTTTCAACACACAGAAAAATGAGAGATTGTTCTCTACTCCAATGCCTCACCCCCGCATATACAGCTTTTAACATTTTTTAAACACCACCGCCCAAAACCCCAACCACCTGCCCCGCACCAAGTTTTCAGGCGTTTGGGGGCCGTGACCCACCCTCTTGTGGGGGGAACCCCACTTAACCCCCACTCACCTGCTCCTCCGCCGCACCGTCGCTCCCCCGCTGACATCCGGCTGCCCCAAATGACATCATCACACCACCCCCCCCCCCACACACACACCGGTTTTTTTAATTCGCCCCAAAAAATGCACCGAACGACCAGACCCAGGGCTGGCCCCTTCCCCTCAGGCGGCTCCACCACCGGCTGCAAACCCGGGCCGGGGCATCTGTCGAGCAGCACGAGACGCGGACAACGAGGCACCTGCAAAACAAACAGCAAACCCCAACCGGAGATCAGCATCATCAAACGAAAGAGCACCGAAGAGAGTAGAGGAATTCCCTCCGGCCGAGGGACAGGACAGGAGCTGAGCTACAGGAGGATTGCGGGGAAACAGCTCCGCTCCAAAGACGGCACGGCCTGCCAAAGCCGGAGCCATCCCGACGCTTCAGGTCCCTATTCAGACTGACCCGTGCCACTTGCAACACCTTCTCAGCCTAACAGCGTAACAAACCCTCCGCCCGCTGGGGGGAAGCGCCTCCTCCCTTCCCTTTCCCCGCCGCTGGAAAGCTCTGCGCGCGTTTAGATACGGCCAAGAAAAATACTCACGCTAGAAAAGCCTCGGACTTTTTCTTCGGCGCTAATTCAACTGGCACAGCTCCGAACCCCCACCGTTGCGCTCTCCGTCTCCAGAACGCGCAGTTGTCATTTGACCGGGGGCTGCTTTCTCTCCTACCCAAGGAGGAGGGACATCTGGCCGGCGGCACTGCCCGAGAGAGATGCTACCGCACTGCCGGGGAAACGTGACGCTGAAAGCCAGGCAGAAATCAGGTTCTTCAGAGCGCTCCGCCTAAAGAAAAGAGGGGGGGAAAACAAAAAACAAAAAAACTAGAAAAAAAAACCCAACCAAAAACCCAACCCGTTACCTTCAGTCGCCTCTCTTTTCAAAGATTTGGAACAAATACCTCGCCGCTTAGGGACGCCTAAGACGCTGTAGGCTACAGCCGGTGGACGGTTGCCGTTTAAAGCCTGCAAGTCAGTTTGCACGTTATACGACTTTAACCCTTTTTTTAAAGTCTCCTTTACGATAGAAAAAACCAGGAAGGTAAGAGATTCCCCAAACGGCTGTACTTTTGGCGGGGGGAAATCCAATCCCCGGTGCCGCGATCCACCAGGCTACCGAAAACGACCGGCGGACCGGCCAAGGCTTTTGGCTGTGCCGAACACGCAGAGGAACAGGGTTTGGCCGTGTCCCCGCTGTTACGGGGGACCCAGAGCCCAAAGGCCGGCCATGCCATCGGCCGTCGGAAGAGGTGCCGCGCTCGGGCCTTTGGAAGGACATCGTCTTTCTTTTTGTCCCTATTTAATAGAGCGCGCGACGTCTCCTCGCTGATGACTTCTGCTGCCCAGCGCATCGTCTCCGAGGATCCCCTCTCGTGGGAACTTCAGGAGAGGCAACCGCTTGGCACGAGAAACCGGTTCCCTTTCAGAAAGGGAAACCTCCTTCCGACTGACGTCCAAATGACACGCCGTAGGCTACGGACAACGGACGTTCCTGGAAGGCTCGACTCACCTAAGCCACCTCAGGACTCGCCGCCACCAGTGACGAGGCTGATGATGCTCCTTGGTTCGTGGCAAAGCCTGGAAAACAGGCAGAAGCGGCGCCGGTTCGTCCCGTTTTGTCCACGTCTCTTCGTTGACCGCCCCCCCGGCTTTCAGCGCAGATGCCATGAAAGAGGAGTGACAAAGAAAAGGCGAGGTCAGGCAGCAAAAGAGCTCTGCAGGCTGCCACCTGCACTCAACCGCGCACCCTGTTTTGGAAGCCACACGCCCACACGCCCGCCCGCCACCCCCCGCCCAAAACAAACAAACAAACAAACAAACAAACAAACAAAGAGACAAGAACCCCGGCACCTGGCCTCTTTCTTGTCTTCAGGAGCTCATCCTGAAGCTCATCGCTTCTGTCTTGTCAGAGCAGGAAGCGCAGACCCATCTGTATCCCGAGGACACCTGACCGGGATTAACACGTGTCCAGAGGTAGTCCCCATCTCTACGAGCGTGTCGCTTTGGTGCTTTTAATAATCCTAACTCGACGGTAGTCACTGGGACGGTCCTTTACGGTGGCTTCTTCAGACTTCTGGATCGCCAGTCCCAGTATTTCCATTTCATCCTACCAAAAAAAACCCCAAAGCACGTTACAGCTGCACATAACATTTTCTGCCTGTTCTTGTACGAGTATTTAAGGCGTAGGAGAAAGAGAAGATCTGAAAGGCAGAAGAGGCATTCAAAAACCGTGCAACTATGAAAAAGTAAAGCAGCTCTCTCGGAAAAGCACGAGAAACGGCCATAAAAGGTATACTTATGAAATACGCCAAGTAATATCGGGGCACCAAAATATACTATATAGGAAGGCTAGGTGGCTCATTTGATAGAAATTCGATGTAAATCTAAGACAGTACCGAGAATTCTGTCTGTAAATGGGTAATATTCGGCACCACTCGGCTCTAAAATTGCCGCTGCGCCTGCCTGTGAAAAATCCTACTTTAAAAGCATCTAGTACGAACCTTAAAGTTTTCATCACAGTTACAGCCATCTTTCACCTTAAAGCATGCTTTACATTGCTGCTGCAGCCTATCTGCCAACTTGGAGTGTACGCATCTGGGTATACACGCTTGTAATTCAGGACGATTCCCACAAATCGTTTCTGTGCAGAAAAACAGGCCTCGTTTCATTATGCAATCAAATTTGAAATTTTTTTTCTCGGGAGAAGTTTTGCCTTTTTAACTGTGAGAATTTTAACTAGGAATTCACACGCTACCCATGCCTCAAATTATGAGGAGACGCATCACAAAACGAACTCAAAACGAACATCCCGGATTCAGGAAAACTAATTGTGCCTCCCCCCTCTGTGGAACGTGTCCGTAGGACAGGAGCGGGCACCCGCTTTGCCACAGAAGCAGACGGATGCGGAATTGCTCCATGCGTGTCGGTTAACACACATTCGGCTAATGGCCCACCACTCCTTGTACGCAGAGGCTGACGACAGCCAGGTCGCCCGGTACGGGCTGAACACTTTGCAGGATTTGTTACAAACCTTTTTAGTGAAATAGATTTTGAAACCCCAGGAAACACACCCCTACCTCCGAGAATTGTAAGGCAATAAATATTTTGACAACTTACATTTCACGTCTATCCATGTATGTCCCATTACTGTCTGTGGTCATAAACTATCTAATATAGAATACTAAACGTTGCTACCATTTAAGAACCGAACGACAGCAACTGAACTGAACCGAAAGGAAGAGCTTTTCTTTGAAAATCGCAGTGCCACCTGAGAAGAAGCTGAAGACTGAAAATCGGGCGAGAGAATCACGCAAAAATATCAGCCTTGCTCTAAAAGCAAGACAGGAGAAAACCCACCAAAAAATAAAATGCAGTTTAATTGACCCAAAGGTCACCAAACAAAACAGGCAAAAAGCTTCACAATACACAGCGTTTGCACCGCTGTCGCTTTTCTGGCTTTTGCGGGGCCTAAGAGGTTGCTGTGACTTCCTCGAGCTGCCCTTCTGCGGTCACCAGATTGTTTCAGGGGAGACAGACGTCTCCCGGGGAGGCGCACGCAGAGAGCGCCGCTACGTCTCGGCTGTGACCCCTTGGTCACCGCGTTCCTGCGGTGCCCGTACCCGTGCTACCAACAGGATGTCACAAAAGGACACAAGAGCAGGGGGAATCGCTACAGGAGTCCTGAATGTTTCCACGGGCTTTTGAAAACCCCATTTTCTAAATTAAGTTACGCGAGGGAGTCTTTTTGAAAGTTACGAGGCTTCTGTGTGTCTGCTACTAAAAACATCCAACCGACCGACTCAAAAAACACCCAGAACACACTTTCCCCACGTTCCCCCGACACCGTAGCCTTTCATCTCGGGGGATTTCCTTTCCTGCCTTGCGAACGGATGCAGGTTAGGGACACCATAAAACAGCTTCCCTAGGGTATCCGAACGGCTGTCAGCGTACCATTTAGATCCCTTGAGTACAAGCAATAGCGCGCGTTACCTCTCCGGTTTGATGCTCGCTGACAGGCCGAATCCTTTGTGGAACCTTAAGCTGTTGTTCCGGCTTCCCTATCTCTTGCTGGAAAAGGTCTCTCTCGTGCTCTCGGTCAATTGCTCGCTCCTGAAAGTGACAAAACAGTGAGGATGCACCATTTCACGTAAAAACTGTCTAAATTAAGGATATTACAGCTTCTTGCTTCTTTTAACACGAGGCTGCTAACGGTACGTCAGTAGCATTATTACATGTCAGTACGAGCCGGCAACGCGCGCTGGCAGCCCAGAAAGCCAACCCCACCCTGGGCTGCATCAAGAGAAGCGTGGCCAGCGGGTCACGGGAGGCGATTCTACCCCCCTCTACTCTGCGCGCGCGAGACCCCACCTGGAGTACGGTGTCCAGCTTTGGAGTCCTCGACACGGGAAGGACGTGGACCTGTTGGAAGGGGCCCAGCGGAGGGCCACGAAAACCATCGGAGGGACGGAGCACCTCCCCTGTGAAGAGAGACTGAGAGAGCTGGGGCTGTTCAGCCTGGAGAAGAGAAGGCTCCGGGGAGACCTCAGAGCAGCCTTCCAATATCTGAAGGGAGCCTACGGGAGAGCCGGAGAGGGACTCTCTGTCGGGAAAGGTAGCGACAGGACAAGGGGTAACGGTTTTAAATCGGAAGAGGGGAGATTCAGACTAGATGTTAGGAGGAAATTCTTTACCGTGAGGGTGGTGAGGCACTGGAACAGGTTGCCCGGGGAAGCTGTGGATGCCCCATCCCTGGAAGTGTTTAAGGCCAGGCTGGACGGGGCTTTGAGCAACCCGCTCTAGTGGAGGCGTCCCTGCCCAAGGCAGGGGGGCTGCAACACGATGATCTTGAAGGTCCCTTCCAATTCTAACCATTCTATGATTCTATGGTTTTTAAGGTGGCAGAACCTCTTGCGACTTCCATTAACAAAAACTACTCTCACCATTCGGGGCAACAAATCTCACATTTTTGAATAAAAACACGAGGACGGCACTGATACAGCCAGTATTATTTCACAAAAAGGACAGTTTTGTCTCTTCTGTTCAAAGCGCAGCATACAAATAGCAATAGGCCAGTATTTTATGGTCTCCTTTCCTCGCGTTCATCCTTCATATATGTAGCATAAATAGGAATTAAGAATAGAAATTAACTTTGTGTTCATACTGAGGAGGAGCCAATGGGAAAAAAGAAATTCTAAATTTTGCATTTCAGTGTTACTTTTGACCAGCTGCAGTTGTTATATCCCACTCTGATATTTGGGGAATACATCTTTATACTGGAAATAAGGCACAGCCGCTGGCATCCGGTGAAACGTCACCTTTAAATGCCACTTTGCTGAACAGACAAACCTGATCAGACGCATTGAAATAAACTAGCTCAAGTAGCTGATACACAGAGGAATGCTCTGTCTAGCAACAGAAGCTTTTGCAAAAATGGAGGAAGCCAGAATAAAGCTGCAACAGTTACAAGTTGCAGATTTGAAAACCTCACCTGCTGTTTGAGCACCCCGCAGCCCGCCCAGCCCCTGCTTTCCCCCGCAGCCCCCAACGCCCTCCTGCCCACCCCCCCTGCAGAACCAGCCAAAACGGCTTCTGCTCTCCGCCCCCGAACCGCATCACTTACTGCCCCCTTCCGAGCCCCAAAACCCAGCCGCTGAGCCTCTGCTCGAGTCCCCAAAACGCCGGACTCCACCCCCGCCCCTCAGCCCAAAGCCACACGACTCCCTCTCCGGCTGAAGCCCCAACACTAGCCACGCGAGCCCGTCTGCCAGCCCCGGGAGCCGCGAGCACCTCCCCAGACGCCTCAGCCCGCCCCCCCGCAACGCCGTCTCCCCTCGGAGCCGCCTCGGGACCCCGGCCGCCTTCCCCGCGCCCCCCCGCTGGCCGCGACGCTGTCCAGCTGCCTCGCGACGCTGTCCAGCTGCCTCGCGACGCTGTCCAGCGGCACCGCGACGCTGTCCAGCGGCACCGCGACGCTGTCCGGCTGCCCGGTGCTTTCCGCCCGCGCCGGTCCGGTGCGGTGCGGTCCGGTCCGCGCCGCGCCGCGCCGCAGCCGCTTCTGCGCGCGCCGCCATTTTCCCCCGGCCCCCTCCGCTTCCGGAGCGGCTCGGCCCGCCCATGCGGCGCGCCCATT